>NW_026606228.1:0-2500 GCF_029834395.1 Sorex fumeus
ATTTTGATTCTTTTGCTTATTTTCTGCTTCTTCTGCTTTTGTTTCTGCCTCAGCCACCACTTCTGTTTCTTTTGCCTGTTCGACTTCTTTTTCGTCTGCTACTGCTTCTCTTTGGCTTATCCTCCTGGTTATTCCTCTTCTGCTTCATCTCCTTGGTATTCTGCTGATTTTTCTTTTTCTCCTGATATTTATCCTCCTCCTCCTCCTCTTCCATATCATCATCATCATCATCTTCTTCTTCTTCTTCTTCTTCTTCTTCTTCTTCTTCTTCTTCTTCTTCTTCTTCTTCTTTGTCTTCTTCTTCATCATCATATTCTTTTGTTGCGTTTCTTCTGCTTCTTCTGCACTTTCAACTTCTTCTTCTGCTTCAGTTTAAGCTTCTGATTCTTCTTCACTTTCACGTTCTTCCTCTTCTTCTCCTTCTTCTTCTGAATTTTCTTTTTCCTCTTCTTGTTGTCCTGCTTCTTCTTCTCCTAATTCTTCTCCTCCTAATATTTCTTCTTCTCTTCCTTCTACTCCTGCTCCTTCTTCTTTTTGTTTTTCTTCTTCTTAATATTCTAATTCTTGTTTTTCTATTTCTCCTCGATAGCACAGACGGTAGGGGCGTCTGCCTTGCACGCAGCCAACATGGCCGACCCGAGTTCGATTCCTCCGCCCCTCTCGGAGAGACCGGCAAGCTACCGAGAGTATTCGATATGCCAGACACAGTAACAACAAAGTCTCCAATGGAGACGTTACTGGGCCCGCTCGAGCAAATCGATGATCAACGGGAGGGCCTTTACTTACTTACTTACTTATTATTTCTCCTCCTCTTCATCCTTCTTCTTCTTCCTTTTCTTCTTCTTCTTCTTCTTCTTCTTCTTCTTCTTCTTCTTCTTCTTCTTCTTCTTCTTCTTCTTCTTCTTCTTCTTCTTCTTTTTCTGACTTTTCTGCTTCTTCTTCTCTTTCTTCTTCTGCTTCTTCTGCGTCTATTTATGCTTCTTTTTCTTCCCCGACTTCTGCTACTTTTTCTGCTCCTTCAGCTTTAATGCAGCTTCCATTTGCTGAGTTTCTGCTGCTTCATGTCATACCCCTTCTACTGCTTCTTCTCCTTCTTTTTACTTAGCTTCTTTTTCTTCATCATCACCTTCTTCTTTTTCCTTTTTATCTTCTTCTTTGTCTTCTCCTCTTTCTTTTCTTCTTTTTCTTCATATTCTTTTGAATCTTCTTCTAATTTTTGTTTTTCTTCTTATCCTTCTCTTCCTATTCTTTTTCTTCTAATATTTCCTCTCCTTCTTCTTCATCTACATCTGCTTCTGCTTCTTTTTCGTCTTCTGCTTCTCTTATGCTTCACCCTCTGGTTCTCCTGCTATTTCTGCTTCTTTTTTGTACTGCTACCGCTTGTTTTCACATTCTACTCATTCTGTTTCTTCTGATCCTTCATTGGTTTCGTCTTCTGCTGATTCTTTTTTTTCTTTTTGTTATTTTTCAGCATCATCATCATTCTCTTTTTCTTCGTCTTCCACTTCTTTATCTTCTTCTTCATCATCTTTTCTTCTTTCTGCTTCTTCTTTTCTTCTTTTTCATATGCTTCTATTGCTTTTTTGCTACTCCTTCTTCTTCTGAGTCTGCTTTAGCTGCTGCTTATCCTTCTGCTTCTTCTGCATTTGCTTCTTCTGCTTCTTCTGCTTCTGATTTTTCTGCTTCTTCCTCGTCTTCTCCTACTTCTTCTTCGTCGTCATGTTCTTTATCTTATTATGTTTGTTATTTTCTTCTTCATCCTCTACTTCGTCCTCTTCTTCCTTATGATGATGATGATTATGATCATCATCTTCTTCTTCTTCTTCACCTTCTTCTTCTTCTCCCTCTCCTTCTCCTTGTCCTTGTCCTTCCCTTTCTCCTTCTCCTTCTCCTTCTCCTTCTCCTTCTTCTCCTTCACCTTCTTCTTCGTCTTCGTCTTTGTCTTCTTCAACTTCTTCATCTTCATGTTCTTCTTCTTCTTTGCTTCTGCTTTTTCTGCTACTTCTTCTTCTCTTTCTACTGCTCCTTTTGCTTTTTCATTCTGCTACTGCCAGATTTCAGACTCTACTCCTGCTGCTTTTTATGCCATTTCTTTTCCTTCATCATCTGCTGATTCATATCTTTCTTGTGCTTATATTTCATCATCAACATCATCGTCATCATCATCATTATCATCTTCTTCGTCTTCCTCTTCTTTTGCATCCAGATATTCTTCTACTTCTTCTAATTAGACTTCTTGTTTTTGTCCTTTGCCTTTGTCTTCTAATTCTCCTCCTTTTCTTCTTCTTTTCTTCTGCTTATTTGTCTTCTACTTTTGCTTCTTCTGCTTCTTTGCTTTTCCTTCTGCTTCTTCCGCTTCTACTTCTGCTTCATCTCTTTTTCTTCTGCGACTTATGCTTCTTTTTCTTCTGCTGCTGCTTCTTTTGAGCTTCTGCTCTTGCTGATTCTTTTTTTAATTTTTGGGTCACACCCGGCAATGCAGAGAGGTTACTTCTGGCTC
>NW_026606228.1:7500-27500 GCF_029834395.1 Sorex fumeus
CCTCCTGGTCCTCCTGGTCCTCCTCGCCCTCCTCCTCCTCCTCCTCCTTTTCCTCCTCCCTTTTCTTCTTCTTCTTCTTCTTCTTCTTCTTCTTCTTCTTCTTCTTTTTCTGCTTCTGATTCTATTTTTCCTGCTACTTCTACTTCTTTTTCTTTTTTTTTTATTTATTTTTTTTATTAGTGAAACACCATGAGGTACAGTTGTAGATTTACAATTTTTTGTGCTTGGGTTTCAATTATACAATGATCAGATACCCATCCCTCCACCAGTGCCCATTTTCCACCACCATGGATAATGTCCCCCCCACCCCCATCCCCCCATCCCCCTGTCTCTGTGGCAGGGCAATCCCCTGTGTTCTCTCTCTCCTTTTGGGTGTTGTGGTCTGCAAAAGAGGCATTGAGTGGCAAACATGTTCAGTCCATAGTCCACTTTCGACATGCATCTCCCCTCCCTCCTGGGAGGGACCTCCAAACACCCTTTATTTGGTGTTCCCTTCTCTATCTGAGCTGCCCTTTCCTCTAGAATGCCCAACTGGCCACTAAGCTACGGAGTAATCCTCCTGTTGCTGATCTCAGCTATTCTTGGGTATTAATCTCCTATTTTGTTACTTTATATCCCCCAGATGAATGCAATCTTTCTATGTCTATCCCTCTCTTTCTGACTCATTTCGCTTAGCATGATACTTTCCATGTTGTACCACTTGTATGTAAATTTCATGACTTCATCTTTTCTAACAGCTACATAGTACTCCATTGTGTAGATGTACCAAAGTTTCTTTAACCAGTCATCTGTTCTAGGGCAATCAGGTTTCTTCCAGTTTCTGGCTATTGTAAAGAGTGCTGCAATGAACAAACAAGTGCAGATGTCACTTCGACTATACATTTTTGCCTCTCTGGGATATATTCCCAGGAGTGGTATTGCTGGGTCAAATGGGAGCTCAATTTCTAATTTTTTGAGAATCGTCCATACTGTTTTCCAGAAGGGCGGAACCAGTGGACATTCCCACCAACAGTGAAGGAGTGTCCCTTTCTTGCTCCTTTTTCTCTTCAGCTTCTGCTGATTCTTCTGCTGCTTCATCTTCCTCTTCTTCCTATGATTCTACTCTTTCTTCTTCTTAGTTTTCTTCATCATCATCATCATCATCATAATCATCATCTTCTTCTTTTCTTCATTTTCTTCTCATTTTCTTTTTTTATCATTTTTTTATTAGTGAAACACCATGAAGTACACTTATAGACTTATAAATTTTTGTGCTTGGGTTTCAGTTATAAAATGATCAAGTACCCATCCCTCCACCAGTGCCCATCCTCCTCCACCACGGGTCCTAGCATCCCTCCCACCCCCATCCCCCCCCCGTCCCACCCTGCCGCTGTGGCAGGGCATTCCCCCCTGTTCTCTCTCTCTTCTTTTGGGTACTGTGTTTTGCCAGAGAGGCATTGAGTGGCAATCATGTTTGGTCTATAGACTACTTTTAGCATGTCTCTCCCACCCTGGTAGGGTCTTCACAACACCCTTTATTTGGTGCTCTCTTCTCTATCTGAGCTTCCTTCTTACCTAGCACATGTGGCTGGCCTTCAAGTCATGGAGCAAAATTCCTGGTACTAATCTGAGCCAGTCCTGGGTGTTAGTCTCCCGTTTTGTTGCTTTATGTTCCCCAGATGAATGCAATCTTTCTGTGTCTATCCCGCTCTTTCTGACTCATTTCACTTAACATGATACTTTCCATGTAGTGCCACTTGTATGTAAATTTCATAACTTCATCTTTTCTAACAGCTACATAGTACTCCATTGTGTAAATGTACCAAAGTTTCTTTAACCAGTCATCTGTTCTCGGGCACTCAGGTTTTTTCCAGATTCTGGCTATTGTAAAGAGTGCTGCAATGAACAAACAATTGCAGATGTCACTTCGACTATACCTTTTTGCCTCTCTGGGATATATATATATATATATATATATATATATATAGCTGGGTCAAATGGGAGATCGAATTCTAATTTTTTGAGAATTGTCCATACTGTTTTCCAAAAGGGTTGGACCAGCCTGCATTCCCACCAGCAGTGAAGGAGGCTCCCTTTCTCACCACATCCGCGCCAGCACCTGTTGCTTTTGTTCTTGTGGATGTGGGCCAGTCTCTGTGATGTGAAATGATATCTCATTGTTGTTTTGATCTGCATCTCTCTGATAATTAGTGATGTAGAGCATTTTCTCATGTGCCTTTTTGCCATTCGGATTTCTTCTTTGCGAAAGTTTCTGTTCATTTTCTCGCCCCATTTTTTTGATGGGGTTGGGTGATTTCTTCTTGTATAGTTTAACCAGTACCTTGTATATCCTTGAAATCAACCCCTTGTCGGATGTGTATTTGGTGAATATTCTTTCCCATTCTGTAGGCTGTCTTTGTATTTTGGTCACTGTTTCTTTTGAGGTGCAGAAGCTTCTTAGTTTAAGATAGTCCCATTTGTCTATCTCTGTTTTCACTTGCTCGGCCAGTGGCGTGACATCTTTGAAGATACCATTAACTTCAATATCGTGGAGAGTTTTGCCAACTTTGTCTTCAATAAACATTATGGATTCCGGTCTGATGTTGAGGTCATAAATCCATTTCGATCTTGCTTTTGTGCATGGCGTTAGGTAGAGATCTGAGCTCACTTTTTTGCATGTAGCCGTCCAGTTTTGCCAGCACAATTTATTAAAGAGGCTTTCCCTGCTCCATTTCACTTTTCTTGCCCCCTTATCGAAGATTAGATGATTATATGTTTGGGAGGAGATCTCAGTATATTCAACTCTATTCCATTGGTCTGCAACTCTGCCTTTGTTCCAGTACCATGCTGTTTTGATTATTACTGCTTTGTAGTAGAGCTTGATGTTAGGTAGGTTGATTCCTCCCATTTTCTTTTTCCCAAGAATTGCTTTAGCTATTCGTGGGGGCTTATTGTTCCATATAAATTTCAGGAGTGTTTGCTCCATTTCTTTGAAGAATGTCGTGGGTATCCTTATAGGGATTGCATTGAATTTGTACAGTGCCTTGGGAAGTATTGCCATTTTGACAATGTTGATTCTCCCCATCCATGAACAGGGGATATTTTTCCATTTCCTCGTGTCCTCTTTTATTTCCCGAAGTAGCGTTTTGTAGTTTTCTTTGTACAGATCCTTTACTTCCTTAGTTAAGGCGATTCCTAGGTACTTCATTGTCTGGGGCACAATTGTGAATGGAATTGTTTTCTTCATGTCACTTTCTTCTCTTTCATTATTTGCATATAGGAAAGCCATGGATTTTTGGGTATTGATTTTATAGCCTGCCACTTTACTATACAAGCCTATTGTTTCTAGGAGTTTCTTGGTAGAGGTTTTAGGGTTCTCTAAGTATAGTATCATGTCATCTGCGAATAGTGAGAGCTTAATTTCTTCTTTCCCTATCTGGATGCCCTTAATATCTTTTTCTTGCCTAATCGCTATTGCAAGTACTTCCAGTACTATATTGAACAGCAGTGGAGAGAGTGGGCATCCTTGTCTCGTCCCTGACCTTAGGGGGAAGGCTCTTAGTTTTTCCCCATTGAGGATGATGTTTGCTGTAGGTTTGTGGTAGATGGCTTTAACTATATTAAGGAAAGTCCCCTCTATCCCCATTTTGGCAAGGGTTTTCATCATGAATGGGTGCTGGATCTTGTCAAATGCTTTTTCTGCATCTATTGATATGATCATATGATTTTTATCTTTTCTTTTGTTGATATGATGGACTATGTTGATTGATTTCCGAATGTTGTACCATCCTTGCATCCCTGGGATGAATCCTACTTGGTCATGATGTATGATCTTTTTGATGAGTTGTTGAATTCTATTGGCTAGTATTTTGTTGAGAATCTTCGCATCCGTGTTCATCAGGGATATCGGCCTGTAGTTTTCTTTTCTTGTGGTGTCTTTGTTTCCTTTTGGTATTAGAGAGATATGGGCTTCATAGAAACTGTTTGGGAGAGTTTCCGTTTTTTCAATTTCCTGGAAAAGCTTGAGAAGAACTGGCAATAGGTCCTCTTTAAATGTTTGGAAAAATTCGCTAGTAAATCCATCTGGACCTGGGCTTTTGTTTTTGGGAAGACTTTTTATTATAGTTTCAATTTCCTTGATGTGAATAGGTCTATTCAGGTACTCTATATCTTCTTGCTTCAGCTTTGGGAGATGATAGGAATCCAGGAATTTATCCATTTCTTCTAGGTTCTCTTGTTTCGTGGCATACAGACTTTCAAAGTAGTCTCTGATGATCTCTTGAATTTCTTTAGTTTCTGTTGTGATATCCCCATTCTTATTTCTGATTCGATTTATTAAGGCTCTCTCTCTGTTTCTTTGTGAGTGTTGCTAGTGGTTTATCTATCTTATTTATTTTCTCGAAGAACCAGCTCTTGGTTTTATTGATCTTTCGGATTGTTTCTTTGTTTTCCATGTCGTTGATTTCTGCTCTAAGTTTTATGATCTCTTTCCTTCTGCCTGATTTAGGCTCTTTCTTTTCATCCTTTTCTAAGGTCTTGAGCTGTGAGGTCAAGTTGTTTATGTGCATCGTTTCTACAGTCCTAAGATATGCTTGCAGAGCTATAAATTTTCCCCTTAATACAGCTTTCGCTGCATCCCATAAGTTCTGGTAGTTTGTGTCTTCATTCTCATTTGTTTCCAGGTATCTTTTGATTTCGTCCTTGACTTCGTTCTTGACCCACTCATTGTTCAGCATCGAGTTGTTTAATTTCCAGGTGTTTGATTTTGTTCTCCGTTTCAGTGTGTGATTCACTTTTATCCTCAGTGCGTCATGGTCTGAAAAGATGGCTGATACTATTTCTATCTTCCTGATTCTGTTGAGGTATGTTTTGTGTCCTAGGACATGGTCTATTTTGGAAAATGTTCCGTGCGCACTGGAGAAGAATGTGTATTCTTTCTTTTGGGGGTGTAAAGCTCTGTATAGGTCTATTAGCCCTTTCTCTTCTATTTCTTCTTTCAAAGCCAATAATTCCTTGCTGGGTTTTGTTCTTGTTGATCTATCCAGAGTTGATAAGGCGATGTTGAAGTCTCCAAGTACTATTGTATTGGTAGCGATGTCCTCCTTAAAATCTGTTAGCAGTTGTTTTAGATATTTAGCTGTTCCCTCATTAGGTGCGTATACATTTAAGAGTGTGATTTCTTCTTGCTGTATGTATCCCTTGTTGAAGAGAAAATAGCCTTCACTGTCCCTTCTAATCTTTTTCAATGTGAAATTAATGTTGTCGGATACTAGTATGGCCACCCCAGCTTTTTTGAAGGGGCTGTTTGCTTGCAGGATTGTTTTCCATCCTTTGACTTTGAGTCTGTGTTTGTTCTGGCTGTTGAGATGAGTTTCTTGTAGGCAGCAGAATGTTGGGTTCTGTCTCTGTATGCATTTTGCCACTCTGTGTCTCTTAAATGGTGAATTTAGACCATTGACATTGAGAGAGAGTATGGTTATGGGGTTTTGTGTCATTTTCTGTAGGGTGTGTTGTGGTTGTAGGGTTTGTCTTGTCTTATAGTAGCCCCTTTAGGCCTTGCTTTAGGTTTGGTTTTGAGTCTATGAAGTTCCTGAGCTGCTGTTTATCTAGAAAATAGTGTACTGTTCCTTTGATTTTGAGGGAGAGTTTAGTCGGATAGAGTATTCTTGGTGAAGCACTCATTTCAGTGAGTTTTTTGACTATATCTTGCCACTGCCTTCGGGCTTGCAGGGTTTCCTCTGATAGGTCTGCTGTGAATCTAACGGGTGCTCCTTTGTATGTGATTTCCTTCTTTGCCCTTGCTGTTTGCAGTATTGTGTCTCTATCGGCAGCATCAATCATTCTAACTATGATATGCCTTGGAATGTTTTTGTTGGGGTCTCTTTTAGCTGGTACCCTTCGGGCTTCTTGAACCTGAATGGCTGCATTGCAAAGCTCTGGGAATTTTTCAGCAATGATTTGTTTGACGGTGTTTTTTTCATTGGGATTGTTTCCCTGAGCTTCAGGTAGTCCCATGATTCTAATGTTGTTCCTCTTGGAATCATCTGCTAGGACTCTGATTCTCTGCAAAGCTATTTTGAGGTCCCTTGCCACTGTTTGTTGTTCCGTGTTGGCTTGGCGCAGCTGATCTTCCAGCTCACTGATTCTCTCTTCAGCTGCGGTCATTCTATTTTTAAGAGAAGAAACTGAGTTTCTCATTTCATCTATGGAGTCTTTTAACCGTGACATTTCTGCTCTCATTTCTTCGCGTAATTTGTCGATTTTTTCTGTGGTGTTACTGGCTGTCTGTCTGACCGTTTCATTGAGTTGATTGAACATCTTTATGACTTCGTATCTGAATTCTGTGTCAGAGAGATCCCTTAGGTGAGCTGTATCGACAGAATGTTCTGGATTGTTTTTGTTGTCCTCCACTTGTGGTGGGGATTTTCTTTTTTTCTTCATATTGCTGAGTAGGTTGGGGACTAAATTCCTTGGGAACTAGGTTCCTCAGAATGGGTAAAGAACCTGCGGCTGCTTAGCGGCCGCTGGCCGGAAAATAGGCCACGCCCAGTCTGAAGCCACACCCACTCTGAAGCCACGCCCACTCTGAAGCCACGCCCACTTCTGAAGAGGCCACACCTCTATGGAAAAATGGGTTTGAGATGAGATGAGCGCCGCGTGACTACTGAAGAGGGGACGGCAGCCACTCACGGCTGCGTTTCTCCAGGCGTCTGCCGGGATGCCTGAGGTCCCAAAGGGAGAGATGGAAGTCCCGGGGCCACACACCAGGGGCTGGTCTGACCTGGGTTTGAGATGAGAGGAGCGCCGCGTGACTACTGAAGAGGGGACGGCAGCCGCTCACGGCTGCGTTTCTCCAGGCGTCTGCCGGGATGCCTGAGGTCCCGAAGGGAGAGATGGAAGTCCCGGGGCCACACACTAGGGGCCAGTCTGACCTGGGTTTGAGATGAGAGGAGCGCCGCGTGACTACTGAAGAGGGAACGGCAGCCGCTCATGGCTGCGTTTCTCCAGGCGTCTGCCGGGATGCCTGAGGTCCCGAAGCGAGAGATGGAAGTCCCGGGGCCACACACCAGGGGCTGGTCTGACCTGGGTTTGACATGAGAGGAGCGCCGCGTGACTACTGAAGAGGGGACGGCAACCGCTCACGGCTGCGTTTCTCCAGGCATCTGCCGGGATGCCTGAGGTCCCAAAGGGAGAGATGGAAGTCCCGGGGCCACACACCAGGGGCCGGTCTGACCTGGGTTTGACATGAGAGGAGCGCCGCGTGACTACTGAAGAGGGGACGGCAGCTGCTCATGTCTGCGTTTCTCCAGGCGTCTGCCGGGATGCCTGAGGTCCCGAAGGGAGAGATGGAAGTCCCGGGGCCACACACCAGGGGCTGGTCTGTCCTGGGTTTGACATGAGAGGAGCGCCGCGTGACCACTGAAGAGGGGACGGCAGCCGCTCACGGCTGCGTTTCTCCAGGCGTCTGCTGGGATGCCTGAGGTCCCGAAGGGAGAGATGGAAGTCCCGGGGCCACACACCAGGGGCCGGTCTGACCTGGGTTTGAGATCCATATTCTTCTTCTGTTTCTGTTTCATCATCTCCTGATTCCTCTTCTTCTTTTACTTCTTTTTGTCCTTATGTCTATTCTTCCCCTTGTCCTTCGACGCTCTTCCTTCTGCATTGTTTTATTATTATTTTCTTCTTTTTCTTCTTCTACTTCTTCTCCTTCCACTACTTCTTCTGAGATTTTTCTTCTCTATATTCATCACCATCTTCTTTTTCTTCTTCTCCTCTTTCTGCTTCTTCATCTCCAGATTCTTCTTCTTTTGCTTCTTTTTATTCTTTCTCTCCTTCTCCTTCTCCTTCGACTCTCTTCCTTCTTCTCTATTGTTTTCTTCTTTTTCTTCTTTTTTTCTTTTTTCTTCTTCTTCATCCTCCTCTTTTTATTGTTCTTTCATTATTAGTCAACTTTTCATCATCATCATCATAATCATTATCTTCTTCTACTTATGTTCGTCTTATTATTCTACTTCTTCTTCATCTGCTTCTTTCTCTTTTTCTAGATTTCATATTCTTCTAATTCTTCTGCTATTCTTCTATTTGTTCTTTAATTCTTGTTAATCTTTTGTTCTTTTTGTTGTTCTTGTTCTTATTTCTACTTCTCCTTAGTTTTCTTCTGCTTCTGCTTATTCTGATTCTCCTACTTCTTCTGCTTCTTCTGCTTCCCTATCTATGTTGTTGTCTTCTGCTTCTATTCCTGCTTTTTCTGGTTTTTCTTATTATTCTCCCTCTACTTCTGCTACTGCTCTTTCTTATCTTCCTTCATCTCCTTCCTATTCTGCTGCTTCCTTTTTAGTTCTTCTTCTTCTTCTCCTTCTCCTTCTTCTTCTACTTCTTTATATTCTGTTTCTTCTTTTACTTCTTTTCTTCTTCTCTCTCTTCTTCTCCTTGTCCTCCTACTCTTCTTCTCCTTTCCGTTGTCGTCATCTTATTATTATTGTTATTATTATTATTCTGCTACTTATACTTCTTATTGTTCTACTTCTTCTTCCTACCTTCCTCTTCATTGGCTTCTTTTTCTACTGTTTTCTTCTTCTCTAGTTTTTCTATTCTACATATCATTCTACGTCTAATTTTCTTCTTCTTCTTCTTCTTCTTCTTCTTCTTCTTCTTCTTCTTCTTCTTCTTCTTCTTCTGCTTTTGCTTCTGCTTCTTCTGTTTATTTTGATTCTGCTAATTCTTCTCTTCATCTTTTGCTTCCTTTTATGTTTTGTTTTCTGCTTCTCCTCCTCCTTCTTTTTCTTCTTCTTTTGCTTCTCCTGTTTCTTTTACTTCAAATGCTTCTCCTTCTGCTTCTGCTACTGTTCCTTCTTCTGCTTCATCTCGTCCTGTTCTACTGCTGCCTTTGTTTATTATGCTTCTTTTTCTTCTTTCTGTTCTTCTTCTTCGTGTTCTTCTTCTTCATCTTCTCCTTCTTCATCTTCTCCTTCTTCTTCTTTTCTTCGTTTGTTCTTTTTCATCGTCATCTTCTTGTTCCTATTCTTTTTTCTTCGTCTTCTTCGTCTTTTTCTTGTTCTTTTCCTTATTCAGTATCTTCTTCACCTTCTTCTTCTTGTTCCCCTCTTTTTCTGTTCTATCTTTTTTCTGCTTCTTTATCTGCTTCTTCTGAATCTTCTTTCTTCTGCTTCTTTTGCTTCTGATTCTATTTTTATGTCGACTTTTGCTTTTGCTACTCCACCTCCATTTCTCATCCTCCTCCTCCTCCTGCTTCTTCTTTTACTCCTTTTCTTTATATTCTTCTTCTTTTGGTTCTCCTTTTCCTTCTGTCCCTTCTTATTCTCCTACTTTTCTCATTCTTCCACATTGAGATGTTCTTCTTTTTCTTCTTTCTATTCTTCTTTTTCTTCTTTTTCTCCTTATGCTTCTACTCCTTTAACTTGTTTTTCCTGGACTTTATCTTCTGCTTTTTCTTTTTCTCCTTTTTTCTTCTTCTCTTTCTTATTTTGCCTCTTATCTGTCTTCTGCTTCCTATTATTCTTTTTCTTCCCCATTTACTTCTTCATCTTCTCCCTCTTCATTTTCATCATTTTCTTCATCTACTTTGTTTTTTTCTTTGTCTTTTCTTCTCCTCCTCCTTCTTTTTCCTCTTCTTCATCATCATCTTATTTTCCTTCTTCTTCATTATCTTTTTTAATTTTCTTCTCTTCCTCCTCCTCCTTCCTCTTCTTCATCATCATATTCTTATTTTCCTTCTCCTCCTCCTCCTCCTCCTCCTCCTCCTCCTCCTTCTTCTTCTTCTTTTCTTCTTCTTCTTCATCGTCTTCATTATCTTCTATTTTTTCCTGCTTTCGCTTCCTCTTCTTCTTCTTCAACGTCTTTTTCTTTTTTTCTTCATCATTTCTTCTTATTGGAAACAGTCATTTTTGTCTTTCTTCGTTTTGGCAGCCTAGTTCGGCCTTGAAATTTTTATCAGCCTCTCCTTCCACATCAATAAGGCCTTTGATTCTGTTGAAATGGAAGCTGTCATCGAAGCCCTACTAATCAGCGCATTCAAACTCAATACATCAGGATCCTCCGTGAGTTTTTTACGATTCACTACTAGGATCTCAACATTCTACAACGAAAGTGATCATTGATGTCAAGAGAGGGGCTTGACAGGGTGATGCCTTTTCATTGAAACTCTTAAGTGCCATCCTTGGAAACATCATGCAATGATTGGAATGAGAAGGAATGGGAGTGAAGATAGACAGTCGGCAAGTACACCACCTCTGCTTTGCTGATGACATAGTTCTGATAACACCAAACATTAGCCAAGCGGCACAAATGCTGGCCAGCTTCGACTGTGAGTGTGGCAAGGTCGGATAAAAACGTTATCACGGTTTGCCAAAGACAAATGGAAAGAGCTATGCTTGGAGTATCACGTTTCACTCAAATGAGAGAAAGACTCAGAGTTACGACCTCCATCAATGGTCAAGAATCAGGGACGCTGTCTCGTTTGCCAAGGTGTCGAAAATCACGTGGGTTGGATGCGTAATGAGACTTGGAGATGACCACTGAACTAGAGCCAGTACCGACTGGATTCCACGGGGTGTCAAAAGACCTACTACGAGATGGTCAGAGTTCTTCGTCAAGAACCTGAATGATTGGTTTGAGGCTATTTGTGTTCGTAGAATGAGCAGACTCCATTGGGCTACACTAGCACGCGACAGGGACGAATATAGACGTTACTGGCACCTGCTCGAGCAAATCGATGAGTAATGGGATGTCAAGTGATCAAGTGATCTACTTCTTTTTCCTCATCATCTTCTTAATTCTTCTCCTTCTTCTTCTTCTTCTTCTTCTTCTTCTTCTTCTTCTTCTTCTTCTTCTTCTTCTTCTTCTTCTTCTTCTTCTTCTTCTTCTTCCTCTTCTTCTTCGTCTTCATCTTCGTCTTCATCATCTTCTTTTCTTCTTCATTTTTTCTTCTTTTTCTTTTTCTTCTTCTTATTCTACAACAACAACAACTACTACTACTACTACTACTTCTTAGTCTTCTTCTTGCTTATCTTCCCCTTCTCCTTCTCCTTCCTCTCCTTGTTCCGCTTCCATTTATCTTCTACTTCTGCTTCTTTATCTGCTTCTTCTGAATATTCTTTCTTCTACGTCTACTTCTTAAGCTTCTATTTTTATGTCGACTTCTGCTAATGCTCCTTCTTTTGCTGCGTCTGATTCTTCTTCTCGTCATCATCATCATCATCATCATCATCATCATCATCTTCTTCTTCTTCTTCTTCTTCTTCTTCTTCTTCTTCTTCTTCTTCTTCTTCTTCTTCTCTTCTCCTTCTGCTTCTTTATCTTCTGCTTCTTCTTCTGCTTCTTTATCTTCTGCTTCTTCTTCTTTTGGTTCTTCTCCTTCTCTCCTTCTTCTTTCCTTCCACACTCCTCCGCTTTGTGTTATTCTTCTTTTACTTCCTTTTCTTCCTCTTCTTCTTTTCTTCTTCTTCTTCTTCTTCTTCTTCTTCTTCTTCTTCTTCTTCTTCTTCTTCTTCTTCTTCTTCTTATCCTTCTCCTTCTCCTTCTTCTTCCTCTTCTTTATCCCCTGCTTCTTCTTTTTCTCCATCTTCTATTCTTGTTCTTCTTGATATTCTTTTTCTTGTTCTTGTTCTTCTAGATCTTCTTCTTTTCTTCATCTTCTTCATCTGCTTCACTTGTGCCTCTGCTACTTTTTCTGCTGCTTTGTTTTCTACCTCTTGTGGTGCTACTTCTCCTTTTCTGCCACTTTTTATTCTTTATATTCTGCTTATCCTTCTTCTCTATCTGCTACTTCTTCATCTTCTGCTTCTTCTTCTTCATCTTCATCATCAGCATCTTCATCTTCTGCTCTTTCTGCTTCTTCATCTCCTGATACTTTATCGTCTTTTGCTTCGTTTTCTCCTTCACTCTCTTCTTCTTGTTGTACTTTGACGCTCTTCCTTCTTCCGCAATGTTTTCCCTTCTTTTTCTTCTTTTATATCTACTTCCACTTCTTCTTCATCATCATCTTGTTCTTCTTTTATTCTTCTTCATCTTCTTTTTCTTCTTCTTCATCTTTTCGATTCTACTTCTGCTGCTTCCTCTGCTTCTTCGTCTTCTACCTATTTTGGCGCTACTTCTCCTTTTTGACAAAATTTTCTTCTTTATCTTCTGCTTCTCATTCTTCTCCATTTGGTACTTTGTCTTCGTCTTTTCTTCTTCTTCATATTCTTTTGCTTCTGCTTTTTCTGTTCTTCTGCTTCTTACACTTCTTCATATCTCCTCCTTTTTCTTCTTCTCCGAATTTTCTCCTTCATCTGCTTCCTCTTCTCGTTCTTTAATGTCTTCTTTTTCATTCTTCTATTTCTTATTTCTCATCTTCTTTTCATCTTCCTCTTTTCCTCTTCTTCATCTTCATCTTTTTCTACTTCTTGCTTTTCTTCTTCTTCTTGCACTTCTTTCTTTTTCTCCTTTTGCTTCATTTTCATTCTTTCTCTTTTTCTTGTCCTTCTACTCTCCTTCTCTTTCTTCAGCTTTGTGTTCTACTTATTTTCTTTGTCTTCTTCTTCTTCTTCTTCTTCTTCTTCTTCTTCTTCTTCTTCCTCTTCTTCTACTCCTTTTTCTTATTCTTCCTGTTGTTTTTCTTCTGCATCTTTTTTCTGCTTCTTTTTCTCCTCCTCCTCCTCCTCCTCCTTCTCCTCCTCCTTCTTCTGCTTCTTACTGTTCTTATTCCTAGGTTTCTTCTACTTATGCTTCTTCTTCTTCTTCTTCTTCTTCTTCTTCTTCTTCTTCTTCTTCTTCTTCTTCTTCTTCTTCTTCTCCTTTTTCTTATTCTTCCTGTTGTTTTTCTTCTGCTTCTTTTTCTCTGCTTCTTTTTCTCCTCCTCCTCCTTCTCCTTCTTTTTCTCCTTCTCCTTCCTCTTCCTCTTCCTCTTCCTCTTTTTCTTCTTCTTCTACTCCTTTTTTATTCTTCCTGTTGTTTTTCTTCTGATTCTTTTTCTCTGCTTCTTTTTCTCCTCCTCCTCCTTCTTCTCCTCCTCCTCCTTCTGTTTTTTACTCTTCTTATTCCTAATTTTTTCTACTTATGCTTCCTCTTCCTCTTCTTCTTCTTCTTCTTCTTCATCATCTTATTCTTTTTCTTCTTTTGCTTTTCTTCTTCTTCTACTCCTACTCTTCCTCTTCTTCATAAACATCCTCTTATCTTCCTTCTTTTAATTTTTATTCTTTTTCTTTTTTTTCTTCCCCTTTTTCTCCTTTTCCTTTTTCTGCTTGTTCGTTGGCTGTGATTTTTAAATATTATCGTTATTTGAAACACCATGAGGTACAGTTGTAGAACTTACAATTTTTTTTGTGCTTGTGTTTCAGTTATACAATGATTGAGTACCCATCCCTCCACCTGTGCCCTTTCTCAACCTCCAGTTCTCCTATTATCCCTCGGTCTTCCACCCCCACATTATACCCCACCCCTGTGGCAAGGCATTCCCTTTTGTTTTCTCTATACTTTTGGGTGCTGTGGTTTGCATTTCTCCTTCCTTGCTCCTTATCTTCCTTCTCTTGTTCTCTTCTTCCAGTTTGTCTTCTTCTTCTTTACCGCAGACTGGCTCGGTCGAAGACCACCAGGCTGAGGGGAGACCAGGCGAAGGTGCACAGGAAAGCAGGAGATTTGGTGCGTTGGACAGACAGACACCAACACAAGAGAGGCTGAGTGCTGCTGCGGTTTATTGCATCCAGAGTTCTTCTTTTTATACAGTTACAGAAACAACGTGGCAAAGCACACATTACATCAGACCATGGGTCATGTTCCCAAAACATCAAGGGGCACGTACACGTTCCGCTTTAAGATTAGGGCAGAAGATCCTCTTGTCCCAATAAAATATCTGGGTGAAATATTATGTTCCTTATAATTCCTTTATTGTCTACTTTTACTGAGATTTAAGTTTTTACTTCCCTAAAAACGCCTACCCATAAACTAAAAAAATATCAGGACTTTACAAAAGCTAATATTAACTCTACTAGCAAGCATATAAAAATCAGGACTTTACAAAAACTAATATTAACTCTACTAGCAAGCATATTTCCAAGGCCAAAAGTTAAATCAAAATATCTTATTACAAACTATATTATTAATCATCAAAATTAACTAACAGGCAGGCTCCTATTCCCACAGAATGGCAAGTGAAGACTGCATGTCAGAGGCGCCTAGAAAACAGAAAAAGGGGGCTACCGGAGGCATAGACCCGTGGGCCGCGAACCTCCCATTCCCAGGGACCCAGGCCCTTGCCTGAGCCCCCTTGCAGCATGTTGCTATGCGGGCGACGCCGTAGCTGGCGTGGCAATTCCTCCCTTTTTATTTTTTAGACGCATGGCATACATGTCAACCCGAACCTTCTGCATAGAACGAAGCATGCTTCAGAAAAAACAGGGAAGAATGAAAATAACTACTCCTACTACTAAAGCCAATAGGGCAAAAACAATAATATAATGAATCCAATCAAATGGATTGAGGCCCTTGATGCCTTTAGTCAGACCAGAGGCCAGATCACTTAATTCAGATGTCTTATCATAAGCCTGGCTCATAGCTGCAATATCCCTCTGTATGCTCTCCAGGTCATGAGTAATAGATTGATCCTGCCAGACTCCCAGCAGGTGATGTTTAACCTTATTCCAATCAGAAGAAGTGTTATAAGGCAAAGGAGTGACACAGATGGCCCTGAATTGTTCATGACAACGAGTATGCATCACTCTTTTAAGATTTTCAAGATCCTGACCAAGAGCCAGGACCACTTCTTCCAAAACATTAACCTTTGCTTCTAATTTCTTATCAATAATTACTTGTTCAGATAAGGCAAATGTAACATTATTATTCAATTCACTAACAAAGTGAGCAGTATGAATTTCCTCAACTAAAGCAGCTGTGGCAATAGGAAAGGTGGTAATGATAGATATTAAGGCCGTAATGCCAAGAATCAAAGCGGCCACAAACCGTTTGGGTCAAATTAAAGCATGTAATTCCTTGAGGACCTGGATAGCAGAATTATCATACCAGGTCATGTTGGGCAAATGTACGGGCAGCATGACAAAAGATGGCCTCTGGACAATCAACATAATATCCTTATTAGCATCATGGTTGGGAGAAACACAATTGGTTAATTCACAATTTCGACAGTCCACATGATAAGAATTGGAACCAAAAGGAATAATATACATATAATCATGATTTGCCAATAATAAAGCATATGGATAGGATACACAACTTCTCACTGCCAGTACAGTATAAGAGGCCTGTCCAGGGCGTTTCTGAAGGCTGTAAGGCGGAACAGATCGCAATGGACTTTTTGCCCGGCAGGAGTCTTAGCCACCCAAACGGGCTCCACATAGCCGGGCGAAAACCAACGAGATAAAGGCTCGTTGGTTGGAGAGGAGAGTACAAAACCATGATACTTGTTAGGATTATTTTGTAATTGCTGCCTAATACATGATCTTTTATTAGTGGAGGAAGAATAACCCCAAATAGTAACATTAAAAATAGCAGTGGGAGTATACTGTACGGCGGTTTAGTCAAAACCGCAATCCAACCATTTGGGAAAAGGAGAAAGGTTACTGTCCCAGAATTGATCAATATCCCGATATTTCTCTACACATTTTTCCAGAGGCATATTTGGATCTGGGACAAAGACATCCTTAAGAGATGGCGCACCCAATGTTGACATTTTCGTTTCCCACACCCAACGCTTGCCCTTATCGGGGGTTTCACCTTTCACTCTGTGAGGGGAATCAGTCAAGAAGGTACGATAGCTGACAATCATACAACCCTGAGCACCATAATTCCCCAAGGCAAAGCAAATGGGAAGAGAATCTGAGTGACCAGAAAAATCAGTCAATCTAGACACATGTTTTCTATCAGAAGAATCCTGAAGGCCTCCCATGAGCTCAGAATGATTAGTAAGTACTTTAAGGGAGGTTTTGTCAAGCCATCCCACAGGGTGTAACAATGGGGGACTGGGCACATAGGCCCAATAAGCAGTTGATGATGAACCCACAGGGGGAGAAGGCAAGGCCTGTCCAGCTGACAGTAAGGACAGGATTGCCAGGAAAACACACTCAGCTGTTGGTTTAGGCATCTTCTTCCTCGCTAGGGCTTTGGCATGCTGCATCAGTCTCCGGAATTGCGTCCAAGTCGGCAGGTCCTGTGGCTGGAGCGACAGCCTTTCCATCTGCTTGACCAGGGACGCTGCCGTCTGCTTTTTCTTCCTTTTTTCCTTGCGCCTGCGGTGCCGGTCTGACAAGGCGGTCCGGCATCCAGATGGGAGACTCGGCATCCTGAGGAAAAACACAAGCATAGCCTCGGCCTGAAACCAGTAAAGGATCGGGCCCTTTCCATTGGCCCGTAAGGAGGTCTTTCCAGAGCACGTTTGCTTGTGCCATGGGGGGCATCTGCCAGTGCCTTTGAGCAGGAGTCTGCCCATCAGAGTCGGCATTCAGGTGATTGATCACAAAGAGGGCATGGCTCAAAAGATGATGTGGCGAGTGATACTGCTGTGCGTCTCATAGACGCTGCAATTGTATTTTTAACACTTGATGAGCTCGCTCAATAATAGCCTGCCCTTGAGGATTGTAGGGAATGCCAGTGGTATGTAAGATACCCCATCGCTGGAGAAAAGAGGCAAAAGACCTAGAGGTATAAGCAGGTCCATTATCTGTCTTGATATGTAATGGCCTTCCCATGATCATAAAGCATTGTAAGAGGTGTTGAATCACATCCTTCAAGGCCTCTCCTGTTCTTGCAGAGGCAAACATAAAATGAGAATAAGTATCAATAGTTACATGAACATATTTCATCCTTCCCAAAGAGGGGACATGGGTTACATCCATTTGCCAGAGGCTCAGAGGTCGTAGGCCTCGGGGGTTTACCCCCATTTTTGGCCCCCCTGAAGGAGGGGGACAATGAGCACATTCTTTGACAATTTGCCGTGCCTGCTCTCTCGTGATTTTAAACATGTGTCTTAAAGCATTGGCGTTTTGATGCTGTAGCGCGTGGCTCTCCTGAGCCTCTGTCACTGACAGTATGTGGCTCCTAGTTAATAAATCAGCCATGTGATTGCCCTGAGAAAGAGCCCCGGGCAGCTTAGTATGGCCTCTAATATGTCCCACATAGGTCCGGTTAGTCCGGTTTTACAAGATGGCCTGTAAATGTTTAAGTAAGGGGAGAATTGTTGAAGGTCCTGAGAGCAAAGCAGTCTCAATGTGTGGGAATAAATTAGCAACATATTTGGAATCAGTATAAAGATTCAAAGTTTGAGGAAAATGGGTTAAGGCAAGGTTCACTGCTTTAATCTCTGCTTGCTGAGCAGAGGTCTGCTCTCCGTGTTCTACAATGGGGTCTTGACCTTCAATATGCACAGCAGAAGTGCCATTGGAGGAGCCATCTGTAAACACAACTATACCCCCTGCTAGCGGGACAGGAGAACATATTTTTGGAAAAATTAAATCAACTGACTTTATAAATTCTAGTAGAGGATCCTGGGGATAATGATATAGAATTTGTCCTGTATAACCCATTACAGCCAATACCCAATCATCTGATTCCTTATATAACATTTCGACTTGATCTTTATTAAAAGGAGTAACAATTATGTGGGGCTCCTGCCCAAACAATTCCCTAGATCTGACTCTACCTTTATAGATTATTTGAGACACCATAAAGGGCAAAGAGGTTACTGTCTTTTTCTGATGGTGAGGCAAGTGCAGCCATTCCAGGATACCTTGCTGCCACAGGCAGGCAGTTGGAGAGTAAGGTGTGGCGAACACGAGCAAGTACCATGGTTGATTATAATCTAATTGTTTAACCTTAGCCTTTTCCAATGCCTGTTCCACCAGCTGAATGCCTTTCAAAGCAGCAGGTGTTAATTCCCTTTTTGATGT
Source organism: Sorex fumeus (assembly GCF_029834395.1). Taxonomy (NCBI): domain Eukaryota; kingdom Metazoa; phylum Chordata; class Mammalia; order Eulipotyphla; family Soricidae; genus Sorex; species Sorex fumeus. Next base: position 25,374 of record NW_026606228.1, read on the forward strand.
TGGGTGACTGTCCCCCTTTAAGATGTCATATAGGGGATCCAAGTCTCCTGTGGTAATATGTAAATAATTTCTAATCCAGTGAATATTACCCCAACTTCTGAAAATCATTTAGGGTTTTTAATTTATCAGTTTTTATGGAGGCCTTTTGAGGGACAATAAAGTCATTTTGGAACCACTGTCCCAGATATCCTATGGGCTTGTCACATTGGACTTTATCAGGAGCAATGACTAGCCATTGAGCCGTTAATTGTTCAATGGTATCATGCAGAAGTTGCCGAGCCACATGCTCCTTTGGATGAGCTAGCAAAATATCATCCATATAATGGATGATATAGGCCTCTGGGTATTGCTGTCGAATTGGAGAAAGAGCCATATCAACATATTTTTGACATAGGGAAGGGCTATTTTTCATTCCTTGCGGCAAAACCTTCCATTGATAATGTCTGTAAGGCCGCTTGTAATTGGTTGAGGGGATACTAAAAGCAAATCTTTGACAATCCTGGGGTTGTAACTTAATAGTAAAAAAGCAATCCTGCAAATCAATAACAATAATTTTCCAATTTTTAGGAACGGCAACCAGTGATGGCAACTCAGGTTGCAAAGCCCCCATATCCTCCATAGTTAAATTAATGGCTCTTAAATCCTGCAACAGTCTCCATTTTCCTGATTTCTTCTTTATTACAAATACAGGGGTATTCCAAGGGCTATTAGATTCCTCTATATGTCCTTTATCTAATTGTTCCTGCACTAATATTTCTAAAGCCTGTAATTTTTCATCAGGTAGGGGCCACTGACTCACCCACACAGGCTGATCATTCTTCCAAATAATAGGATCTGCAAAGATGTTAACTGCAGTGGCCCCTATAAAAAACTTTGTTCTTGTTCTGACTCATGTTATTTAGCAGTCAGGACACAGCCTAGTGCCTTTAGCAGATCTCGTCCCCACAACGTAAAGGGTAGGGAGGCAATAACATAAGGCTGGATAGTCCCTTCTTTCCCATCTGCCCTCCAGGTTAAAATGGAGGAACTTAGCCCTGACAACGGGGAATGCCTTAAGGGCAGGGGGGTGATGGTCGCGAAAATCATCTTCCCAATCTCGTTTTGCCATTTCTCTAGCTATTTCCCAATCATCCCCCTCATCCTCCTCATCCTCCTCCTCTAATAGGGGAGCAGAGGGCTCCACTGGACCCTCATCTGGTGCTACTTCTGCATAAATAAGGGAAGAGGCGGTTTCCTCCTCTAGACCTTCTAAATCAGACGTTTGTGTTAGTAACTCCTTAATTTGTAACCATAATGGATAAGAACAAGGAGGCAGTTTCTCTTCTCCCTCCTCCTTGCCATACTTATGCAGAGCTTTACCCACTTTCCGCCATTCAGACAGCGTTAGACTACCATCTCCTGGGAACCAAAGACAAAGATGTTTGACCACACGCAAAATTTCTGACAGAGCTGAATCAGTAACTTTTAAACCTTTTTTTAATAACATGCGCCGCAGGACAGCTGCAAAGAGCTTGTCGTCTTTTGACATTTGTACACCCATGATTACCTGATTACCTGCACTTAACCGGTGAGCCTTTACCGGCGGATCCGCGGAATCCTGGCAGGAGCCGATCCCCGCTTTGGAGAGAGAAAAGAAAGAAAGAGGGGGGATTACCTGTCCTTCCGATCCCTGTTCGGGCGCCACCTGCCGCAGAATGGCTCGGTCGAAGACCACCAGGCTGAGGGGAGACCAGGCGAAGGTGCACAGGAAAGCAGGAGATTTGGTGCGTTGGACAGACAGACACCAACACAAGAGAGGCTGAGTGTTGCTGCGGTTTAATTGCATCCAGAGTTCTTCTTTTTATACAGTTACAGAAACAACGTGGCAAAGCACACATTACATCAGACCATGGGTCATGTTCCCAAAACATCAAGGGGCACGTACACGTTCCGCTTTAAGATTAGGGCAGAAGATCCGCTTGTCCCAATAAAATATCTGGGTGAAATATTATGTTCCTTATAATTCCTTTATTGTCTACTTTTACTGAGATTTAAGTTTTTACTTCCCTAAAAACGCCTACCCATAAACTAAAAAAATATCAGGACTTTACAAAAGCTAATATTAACTCTACTTTACTAGCAAGCATA
>NW_026606228.1:32500-50000 GCF_029834395.1 Sorex fumeus
TTCAGTCCATAGTCCACTTTCGAAATGCATCTCCCCTCCTGGGAGGATCCTCCAAACACCCTTATTTGGTGCTCCCTTATCTATCTGAGCTGCTCTTTCCTCTAGAATGCCCGACTGGCCACTAAGCTATGGAGTAATCCTACTGGTGCTGATCTCAGCTACTCTTGGGTATTAATCTCATATTTTGTTACTTTATGTCCCCCAGATGAATGCAATCTTTCTATGTCTATCCCTCTCTTTCTGACTCATTTCGCTTAGCATGATACTTTCCATGTTGTACCACTTGTATGTAAATTTCATGACTTCATCTTTTCTAACAGCTACATAGTACTCCATTGTGTAGATGTACCAAAGTTTCTTTAACCAGTCATCTGTTCTTGGGCATTCAAGTTTCTTCCAGTTTCTGGCTATTGTAAAGAGCGCTGCAATGAACAAACAAGTGCAGATGTCACTTCAACTATACATTTTTGCCTCTATGGGATATATACCCAGGAGTGGTATTGCTGGGTCAAATGGGAGCTCAATTTCTAATTTTTTGAGAATCGTCCATACTGTTTTCCAGAAGGGCTGAACCAGTGGACATTCCCTCCAACAGTGAAGGAGTGTCCCTTTCTCGCCACATCCGCGCCAGCATCAGTTGCTTTTGTTCTTTTGAATGTGGGCCAGTCTCTGAGGTGTGAGATGGTATCTCATTGTGGTTTTGATCTGCATCTCCCTGATGATTAATGATGTAGAACATTTTCTCATGTTATTTTTGCCATTCGGATTTCTTCTTTGAGAAAGTTTCTGTTCATTTCATTGTCCCATTTATTGATGGGGTTGGATGTTTTCTTCTTGTGGAGTTTAACCAGTATTTTGTATATCCTGGATATCAACCCCTTGTCAGATGTGTATTCGGCGAATATCCTTTTCCATTCTGTAGACTGTCTTTGTGTTTTGGTCACTGTTTCTTTGGAGGTGCAGAAGCTTCTTAGTTTAAGATAGTCCCATTTATATATCTCTGTTTTCACTTGCTTAGACAGTGGTGTGACATCTTTGAAGATACCATTACTTCAATGTCATGGAGGGTTTTGCCAACTTTGTCTTCAATGTACCTTATGGTTTCTGGTCTGATCTGAGGTCTTTAATCCATTTTGATCTTACTTTTGTACATGGTGTTAGGCAGAGTTCTGAGTCCACTTTTTTCCATGTAGCCGTCCAGTTCTGCCAGCACAATTTGTTAAAGACGCTTTCCTTACTCCACTTCACATTACTTGCACCTTTATCAAAGATTAGATGATCATATGATTGAGGGGAGATGTCAGTGTATTCAACCATGTTCCATTGGTCTGCAGTTCTGCCTGTGTTCCAGTACGATGCTGTTTTAATTATTACTGCTTTGTAGTAGAGTTTGAAGTTCGGGAGCTTGATTCCTCCCATTTTCTTTTTCCCAAGAATTGCTTTAGCTATTCGTGGGGGCTTATTGTTCCATAGAAATTTCAGGAGTGTTTGCTACATTTCTTTGAAGAATGTCATGGGTATCCTTTTAGGGATTGCCTTGAATTTATACAATGCTTTGGGAAGTATTGCCATTTTGACAATGTTAAGTCTCCCGACCCATGAGGAGGGTATATCTTTCCATTTCCGCATGTCCTCTTTTATTTCCTGAAGTAGCGTTTTGTAGTTTTCTTTGAACAGGTCCTTTACTTCCTTAGTTAAGCTGATTCCTAAGTACTTGATTTTCTGAGGCACAATTGTGAACGGGATTGTTTTTTTCATGTTGATTCTTCTCTCTCACTGTTTGCCTATAGGAAAGCCATGGACTTTTGGGTATTGATTTTATAGCCTGAAACTTTACTATACGAATCTGTTGTTTCTAGGAGTTTTTTGATGGAGGTTATTGGGTTCTCTAAGTATAGTATCATATCATCTGCAAATAGTGAGAGCTTGATTTCTTCCTTTGCTACCTGAATGCCCTTAATATCTTTTTCTTTCCTAATCGCTATTGCAAGTACTTCCAGTACTATATTGAACAGCAGTGGAGAATGGGCATCCTTGTCTCGTCCCTTGTCTTAGAGGGAAGGCTCTCAGTTTTTTCCCATTGAGGATGATGCTTGCTGTAGGCTTTAATTATGTTGAGGAAGGTCCCCTGTATACCCATTTTGGCTAGGGTTTTCATCATAAAGGGGTGCTGGATCTTGTCAAATGCTTTCTCTGCATCTATTGATATAATCATATGCTTTTTATCTTTTCTTTAGATGATATGATGGATTATGTTGATTGATTTCCGAATGTTGAACCATCCTTGCGTCCCTGGGATGAATCCTACTTGGTCATGCTGTATGATCTTTTTGATGAGTAGTTGGATTCTATTTGCTAGTAGTTTGTTGTGGATCTTTGCATCTGTGTTCATCAGGGATATCGGTCTGTAATTCTCTTTCTTTGTGGTATCTCTGTCTGCTTTTGGTATCAGTGTGATATTTGCTTCGTAGAAACTGTTTGGAAGTGTTTTTGATATTTCAATTTCGTGGAAAATGTTAAAGAGGATTGGGAGTAAGTCCTCTTTAAAGATTTGGAAGAATTCACTAGTGAATCCATCCGGACCAGGACTTTTATGCTTGGGGAGACTTTTTATTACCATTTCAATTTCCTTGATGGTGATAGGTCTGTTCAGGTATTCCAGTTCTTCTTGGTTCAGTCTTGGGAGTCTGTAGGAGTCTAGGAATTTATCCATTTCCTCGAGGTTTTGATGTTCCGTGGCATACAGTTTCTCAAAGTACTCCCTGAGGATCCTTTGAATTTCTGTAGTTCCTGTTGTAATGACCCCCTTTTCATTTCTGATTTGGTTTATTAGAGTTTTCTCTCTCCTTTTCTTTGTGAGGTTTCCTAGAGGCTTATCGATCTTGTTAATTTTCTCGAAGAACCAGCCCTTGGTTTCATTGATCTTTCTGATTGTTTTTTGGTTTTCCATCTCGTTAATCTCTGCTCTGAGTTTTATTATTTCCTTTCTCCTGTTCGGGTTGTGCTCCTTTTTTTGGTCCTTCTCCAAGCTCTTAAGCTGTGAGGTTAGGTTACTTATGTGTGCTCGCTCCTCCTTCCTGAGGAATGCTTGTAGAGCTATAAACTTTCCTCTTAACACAGCTTTTGCAGTGTCCCATAAGTTTTGGAAACTCGTGTTCTCATGTTCATTCGTTTCTAGGAATCTTTTGATTTCCTCTTTGATTTCCTGTCTAAGCCACTCGTTGTTCAATAAAGCACTGTTTAATTTCCAGGTGTTTGATTTAGTTTTCTGTTTTTGTTTGTGATTTACTTCTAATTTCAGCGCATTATGGTCTGAGAAGTTTGTCGATATAATCTCTATCTTCTTAATTTTATGGAGGCATGTTTTGTGGCTCAGCATGTGGTCTATCTTGGAGAATGTTCCATGTACACTTGAGAAGAATCTGTATTCAGCTTTTGGAGGATGGAGTGTCCTGTATATATCTACTAAGTCCCTTTCTTCCATTGTTTCGCTCAGATGAAGTATGTCCTTGCTAAGCTTGAGTCTGGTTGATCTATCAAGAATTGACAAAGCAGTGTTGAAGTCTCCCACTAGTATTGTGTTGCTATTGATGTCTTTTTCCAAATCTATGAGTAGTTTTTTTAAGTATTTTGCTGGTTTCTTATTAGGTGCATATACATTTATTATTGTAAGTTCTTCCTGTTGTACAGATCCTTTGATCAATAAGAAATGGCCTTAACTGTCTCTTATGACCTTCTTCACTCTGAAATCGATGTGGTCTGATATTAGGATGGCTACCCCAGCTGTTATATGGGAGGTGTTTTCCTGTAGGATTGTTTTCCAGCCTTTGATTCTGAGTCTGTGTTTGCTTTGACTATTGAGATGTGTTTCTTGCAGGCAGCAGAATGTTGGGTTCAATTTTCTAATCCATCCTGCCACTCTATGTCTTTTAATTGGTGCATTTAGCCCATTGACATTGAGAGAGATTATTGTTATGGGATTTTGTCCCATTGTTCTGTTGAAATTTGGTGTATTTGAGGGGCCTTTCTAGCCTTAAAATAGCCCATTTAGTTGTTCTTGTAACCACGGTTTTGAGTCTATGAAGTTCCTGAGCTGTTGTTTGTCTGTGAAACTGTGTGTTGTTCCTTCTATTATGAATGAGAATCTCGCAGGGTAAAGTATTTTTGGGGAGGCATTTATTTCATTGAGTTTTTTCACTATGTCCCACCACTGTTTTCGGGCCATAAGGGTTTCATTAGAAAGATCAGCTGTGAATTTTAAGGATGCTCCTTTGTAAGAGATTTCTTTCTTCGATCTTGCTGCTTTCAGAATTTTGTCTCTGTCTAAGGTTTTGGTCATTTTGATCAGAATGTGTCTTGGGGTATTTTTATTCGGATTTCTTCTAGCTGGTACCCTTCGGGCCTCCTGAATATGGTCACAAGTTTTCTTCAGCTCTGGAAACGTAGCAATGATGTCTTTGACAGTTTCTTCTTCATCAAGGTTTTCTTCCTGTACCTCTGGGACTCCAATAATTCTTATGTTACCCCTCTTGGCTTCATCACGATCTTCTCTTGCCATCTGTTCTGGAATTGTGAGTCTCTTTTCCATTTTCTGCTCTTTTCTGGAGATTCTCTGAAACTCATCCTCGAGCTCACTGATTCTGTTCTGAGCAGCTGTTACTCTGCTGCTGAGGCCTTCCACTGAGTTTTTCAATTCGCATACGAGATTTTTCAGGTCTGACATTTCTGATTGCATTTTCCTCATTTCTGCTTTAAATCCTCTTGTCTTCTATTGGCATTGCTTTCCATTCTTTCTTTTAGTCCCCTACGCATCCTAAGTAGCTCCCTCCTGAATTCCAAGTCAGAGAGGTTGTCTAACACTGCAGTACTGTTGGTGTCATCTGGGCTAGACTCTTCAATAAGAAAGTTTGGTGGGCTTTTGCGTTGCTTTACCATTGTGAAAAGTGTGGTTTAGTCCTTTACGTTCACTGTTACTATTCTGCTTGATATACAGTATGAGTTAAGATAGGATTATGAGTTATTGGCTACTGTGTTTCTAGTGACTGAGCTAAACTAGAGAAGTTTCCATCGAAGAAGGTAGCTTATGGTTCCTATGGCATATGTAGTGGGAAAATATTTCGCGGCCGCGTTTGCGGCCGCGGCTCCGGAAAGAGTCCCTGTCACTGAGCGAGGAGTTGGGAACGTCGATGGAGCTAGCTGTTCATGTGCAGAGAGGGTCCCAGGCCCTTGGGGGCGGGCTGTACTTGGTTGGAATAGAAGCCGTTCAGCTTGCTTGCCCAGAGCTGGGCCTCCGTGCCCGTCCCGCGCAGATCAGGGGAGAAAACCGGCTTTCTAGGAGGTGGAGCTAGCTGTGCATGCACACATATGGTCCCAGGCCCTTGGGAGCAGGCTGTACCTGGTTGGAATAGGAGCCATTCAGCTTGGTTGCCCAGGGCTGGGCCTCCGTGCCCGTCCAGCGCAGATAAGGGGAGAAAAACGGCTTTCTAGGAGGTGGAGCTACCTGTGCATGCACACAGAGGGTCCCAGGCCCTTGGGGGCGGGCTCTACCTGGTTGGAATAGGAGCCGTTCAGCTTGGTTGCCCAGGGCTCGGCTTCCGTGCTAGTCCCACGCAGATCAGGGGAGAAAACCGGCTTTCTAGGAGGTGGAGCTTGCTGTGCATGTGCAGAGAGGGTCCCAGGCCCTTGGGGGCGGGCTGTACTTTGTTGGAATAGAAGCCGTTCAGCTTGGTTGCCCAGAGCTGGGCCTCCGTGCCCGTCCCGCGCAGATCAGGGGAGAAAACCGGCTTTCTAGGAGGTGGAGCTAGCTGTGCATGCACACAGATGGTCCCAGGCCCTTGGGAGCAGGCTGTACCTGGTTAGAATAGGAGCCGTTCAGCTTGGTTGCCCAGGGCTGGGCCTCCATGCCCGTCCAGCGCAGATAAGGGGAGAAAAACGGCTTTCTAGGAGGTGGAGCTACCTGTGCATGCACACAGAGGGTCCCAGGCCCTTGGGGGCGGGCTCTACCTGGTTGGAATAGGAGCCATTCAGCTTGGTTGCCCAGGGTTCGGCTTCCGTGATAGTCCCACGCAGATCAGGGGAGAAAACCGGCTTTCTAGGAGGTGGAGCTTGCCGTGCATGCGCACAGAGGGTGCCAGGCCCTTGGGGGCGGGCTCTACCTGGTTGGAATAGGAGCCGTTCAGCTTGGTTGCCCAGAGCTGGGCCTCCGTGCCCGTCCCGCGCAGATCAGGGGAGAAAACCGGCTTTCTAGGAGGTGGAGCTAGCTGTGCATGCGCACAGAGGGTCCCAGGCCCTTGGGGGCGGGCTGTACCTGGTTGGAATAGGAGCCGTTCAGCTTGGTTGCCCAGAGCTGGGCCTCCGTGCCCGTCCTGCGCAGATCAGGGGAGAAAACCGGCTTTCTAGGAGTTGGAGCTAGCTGTGCATGCGCACAGAGGGTCCCAGGCCCTTGGGGGCGGGCTCTACCTGGTTGGAATAGGAGCCGTTCAGCTTGCTTGCCCAGAGCTGGGCCTCCGTGCCCGTCCCGCGCAGATCCAATTCTGCTTCTACTTCTTTTTCTGCTGCTTCTTCTCTTTTCTCTTCTCTTACTTTTTCTACTTATTCTGCTGCTTTTTCTTCTTCCTATGTTTTGCTGCTTCTTCTTATTCATCGTCTGTTTCTTTTCTTTTTTTTGTGCCTGCTTTTGGGTTAAATATAATAGATGACCCAAAGCTTTAGATTTATTTTTGATAGAATCAAAACCAGTATTTTTCATATATTCCAATCCTGTAATTAAATTTTAAACTATCATTTCAAATAACCCTTCAGATTTTTCTTCTTAAAAACTGATAAATAAATAAATAAATAAAACTCGTGCTTCTCCAATTATTTTTATATGTTGTAGTACTTCTATTTATTCAGACACTGATTAGCTTATTGAATTGTGCATTAACTCCATCTTACTTTTTTCATATTTTTATTTATTTATTTATTATTTTTTCTTTTCATATTTATTTATTGTATCACTGTGGGAAAAGTTACTAAGCTTTCAGGTCTAAGTCTTGGTCACCCAATGATCAAACACCTTTCCCTTCACCAGTACTCATTTTTCACCACCAAGAAGCCCAATATACCCCCCTCCCACCCCTCCCAATGCCTGTGAGGGAGATGATTTCCACTTAACTATTCTTTACATTGATTACGTTCATTATTTCGACAAAAGATGCACCATTTTTGTTTAGAATTTCCCACCCAACAATCAGAATTGCTGAAAAGTCATTGTGAAATATTTTGTTTTCTATAGCTCGTTATGAGAATCATGTAATCTCGCCTGGCCGCAATAGCGGCCTCATGATTTTGGATTTGTGCAAAGATCCAGATAGTTACGAGATTGGTTTCTGTGCATCTGGTGTTATAGCTGTGCCAGAGAGCTGCTCGTGGGGGGCAACTCGTGACCTTGGAAGGGCGCGAAGGATGAGCTGTTACAGCTCCCCTTCCCACGAGACTGCAGTTGCCCCATCACCGCCTGCTCATACCTAGCTTTACAATAAGTTCTCAGGTGGTGGCTACCTTGCTGCCTGGGGTGGGGGACAAAGGCGGAAGGGAGCAACAACCTTTCCCTCCCGGGGAGGCATGGCGCCGTAGTTTAATGCATGGTCCATTCACTTTTATGCCGCAAGCTTCCGGGCTCTGGATTAAGTCCTTTTGCCTCTGGATCCATGGCTGTTCTTTTCTTTTTATGTTTCTTCTTCTTCCTCTTCTTCTGCTCCATCTGATACTTCATCATCATCATCATCTTCTTCTTCTTCTTCTTCTTCTTCTTCTTCTTCTTCTTCTTCTTCTTCTTCTTCTTCTTCTTCTTCTTCTTCCTCTTCTTCTGCTCCATCTAATACTTCATCATCATCATCATCGTCATAATCTTCTTCTTCTTCTTCTTCTTCTTCTTCTTCTTCTTCTTCTTCTTCTTCTTCTTCTTCTCCTCCTCCTCCTCCTCCTCCTCTTCCTCCTTATTCTGTTCTTCTCCAGCTTCTTCTACTTTTGCTTCTTCTTATCTTTCTCTCTTCTTCGCCTTCTCCATCGACTCTCACCCTTCTTCCACCTTTTCTTCTTCTTCTTCTTCTTCTTCTTCTTCTTCTTCTTCTTCTTCTTCTTCTGCTTCTGCTTCTGCTTCTGCTTCTGCTTCTGCTTCTGCTTCTGCTTCTGCTTCTGCTTCTGCTTCTGCTTCTGCTTCTGATTTCCTTCTGCTACATATGCATATTCTTCTGCTGCTTCTCCACTGCATCAATTTCTTTTTTTAGATCGTATAAAAATTTTTGAACTTATTTCTTACTCTATTTTAAAAAATTATTGGTGAAACACCATGAGGTACAGTTGTTGGCTTTGTTTAGCTGTTATTTCTTCCTGTTGTATGTATCCCTTTATGAAAAGAAAATAGCCTTCCTTGTCCCTTCTAATCGTTTTCTACCTGAAATTGATGTTGTTCTCACTGTCCCTTCTAATCGTTTTCTACCTGAAATTGATGTTGTTGGATACTAGTATGGCCACCCCATCTTTTTTGAGGGAGCTGTTTTCTTGCAGGATTGTTTTCCATCCCTTAACTATGAGTCTGTGTTTTCCCTCACTGTTGTGATGAGTTTCTTGCAGGGAGCAGAATGTTGGGTTCTGTCTCTGAATTATTTTGCCACTCTGCATCTCTTAATTGGTGAATTTAGACCATTGACGTTGAGAGAGATTATTTTTATGGGAGTTTGTGTCATCTTTCTGTAAGGGTCTGTTGTGCTTGTAGGATTTGTCTTGTCTTACAGTAGCCTCTTTAGCCCTTCTTTTATGTTTGGTTTTGAGTCTATGAAGTTCCAGATCTGCTGTTTATATAGAAAATAGTGTACAGTTCCTTCAAGTTTGAATGAGAGTTTAGCCAGAAAGAGTATTCTTGGTGAAGCATTCATTTCAGTGAGATTTTTTTACTATATCCCACAATTGCCTTTGGACTTGGATTGTTTCCTCTGAAAGGTCTGCTGTGAATAGAAGGGGTGCTCCTTTGTATGTGATTTCCTTCTTTGACCTTACTTCTTGCAGTATTGTGTCTCTATCCGTGGCGTTGACGTCAATCATTCTAACTATGAGATGCCTTGGAGTGTTTTTGTTAGGGTCTCTTTTAGCTGTCACCCTTTGGGCTCCTTGAATCTGTATGTTTGCATTGTCCAGCTCTGGGAATTTTTCAGCAATGATTTGTTTAACCGTGGCTTTTTCATTGGGATTGTTCCCTTGAGTATCTGGTAGTCCAATGATTCTAATGTTGTTCCTCTTGTAATCATCTCCTAGGACTCTGATTCGCTCTAGAGCTATTTTGTGTTCTTTTGCCATTTTTTGTTGTTGTGTCTTGGATTGGTGCAGCTGATCTTCCAACTCACTGATTCTGTCTTCACCTGTGGTCATTGTACTATTGAGGGCACAGACTGAGTTTTTTATTTTATCTAAGGAATCTTTTATTTGTGACATTTCTGCGTGTAGCTTTCCATTTTCAGCTTTCATTTCTTCCTGTATTTTCTCGATTGTTTCTTTTATGTCCTCCTTTAATTTACTGGATATCTGTCTGTTTCATTGAGTTCATTTAACATTTTCAGGACTTCATATCAGAATTCTTTCTCAAAGAGGTCCTTTAGGTGAGTAGTCCCTGCTGAGGCTTCTGGACTCTTCATCTTTGTCCCATGTGGTGGGGATTTGCGTTGGTTCTTCATGTTGGTGTGTAGGTATGGGAACTGAGATGTTACACTAGATTCTTGCTATGGGTAAAATACCTGCAGCCGCGTTAGTGTTGGTCGACCCGGAATTAGGCCATGCTCACTTTCTCAGAAGACACGCCCACTTCTGAAGAGGCCATGCCCTGCGGGAACCTGCTTTGTGTGTGTGTGGGCGGGGGGTACTAGCTGGGAGGGTAAGAAGACCGGCACAGCATTGGGGATGAAGAGGTAGAGGCTCAGGGCTGCTTTTGTCCCAGGTTCCTAGAGGACCCTGGGGCGCTTGCACAGAGAAAGCCAAGTAAAGGGTTGTAATACTGGCGGATTAACTGACCTGGGAAGGGAACAAGACTGGCACAACGTTGGGAACATTTTCTTCTTCTTTATCTCTGCTTCTCATTCTCCTCCATCTTCTGGATCTTCATCCTGTGCTGCTGCCTCTTCTTCTTCTTCTTCTTCTTCTTCTTCTTCTTCTTCTTCTTCTTCTTCTTCTTCTTCTTCTTCTTCTTCTTCTTCTTCTTCTTCTTCTTCTCCTTCTCCTTCTCCTTCTCCTTCTCCTTCTCCTTCTCCTTCTCCTTCTCCTTCTCCTTCTCCTTCTCCTTCTCCTTCTCCTTCTCCTTCTCCTTCTCCTTCTCCTTCTCCTTCTCCTTCTCCTTCTCCTGCCTCTGCCTCTGCCTCTTCTTCTTGTTCAACTTCTGCTACAGCTACTTCTATTGCTTCGTCTCCTTGCTCTTCTGCTGCGTACTTTTTTATTATGCTGCTTTTTCTTCTTTCTCTTATTTTTCTTCTTCTTCCTCTTCCTCTTCTTTTTCTTCCTTTATTCTTATTCTTATTCCTCTTCTTTCTATTATTCTTCGTCTTCTTCCTGTACTTCTTCCTCAGCATCTTCTTCTTCTCCTCCTTCTTTTTCCCCTTCTGTTTCTGTTCTCCATCTTCTGTGTCTGTATCTGCTTCTTCTTAGTCTTCTTTTTTCTGCTTCTGCTTCTTCTGCTTCTGTTTCTATTTCTATGTCGAATGCTGCTTATGCTTCTCATTCTTCTTCTTCTACTCCTTCTGATTTTTCAAATATGAAAAATATTTGAATATTCTCCTTCTTCTACTTTTGCTTCTTCTTCTACTTCTCTCTCTTCTTGTCCTTCTACTCTCCTTCTGCTTTGTCTTCTACTTCTTCTACTCCTTTTCTTCTTTCTTTTCTTTATCTTCATCTTCTATTCTCCTTCTTATTATCCTCCTCCAACTCCTCCTCCTCCTCCTCCTTCTTCTTCTCCTCCTCCTCCTCCTTTTTCTGCTTCTTCTTATATTCTTCTGCTTCTTACACTTCTTCCTAATTTTATTCTTTTATTCTTGTTCTGCTTGCTCTCATCTTCTTTTTTTTATCATCTACTTCTTCATTTTCTTCTTTTCTTTTTGTTCTTCTCTTTCTTCTTCCTCTTCCTCTTCATCATCATCATCATCATCATCTTCTTCTTCTTCTTCTTCTTCTTCTTCTTCTTCTTCTCCTCATCCTCCTCCACCTCCTCCTTCTCCTTCTCTTCATCCTCCTCCTCCTCCTTCACCTCCTCCTTCTCCTTCTCTTCATCCTCCTCCTCCTCTTCCTTCTCCTTCTCCTTCTTGTTTCAATTCTGTTTTATTCTTTTCTTCCTTCTGGTCCTTTATCTGCTCTCCTGTGTCTTCTTTCTTCTACTTCTGATTTTTCTGCTTTTTTGCTTTTGCTTCTTTTTCTATGTTGACATATGCTTCTGATACTACTTCATCTACTTCTTCAGTTTTTTATACTTCTTCTGCGTCTCTGATTTACTACCGCTTCTGCTGCTTCTTCTCCTACCTTTTCTTCTGCTTCTTCTACTTCTTCCTATATTAGGCTTCTTCTTCTTCTTATCCATCTTCTGCTTCTTCTTCATTTTAGAGTTTTTCTTCTTCCTATTCTTCTGCTTAATCTTATTCTTCTTCTTCTGCTCTTCTTATGCTGCTTATAGTTTTCCTTTTATTTCTTCTTCTTCTACTTCTCCTCTCCTCCTACTTCTGCTTTGTCTTCTTCTTCCTTTTCTTCTTTTTCTTCTTCTTTTTCTTCTTCAGTTTTCTCTTCATCTTCTGTTACTTCATTCTTATTCTTTCCTTCTTCTGCTTCTTTCACTTCTTCATCTTCTTCTTAGTGTTCTAATTCTTGTTCCTGTTCTTGTTCTTCTTCTCTTATCCCTTGTTCTTGTTCCTCTTCTGTTTCTCTTATTTTCCTTCTTCTGCTTCTTTATCTTCTCTTATGAGTATGTTTTCTTCTGTTTCTACTTTTTCTGTTTCTTTTGCTTCTGCTTTTTTTCTATGTCGATTTCTGCTTTTTCTTCTTTTTCTGCTTCTATTTTTTAATTTTTAAAAAAATTTTATTAGTGAAACATCATGAGGTGCAGCTTTAGACTTAAAAATTTTTGTGCTTGGGTATTAGTGAAATACCATGAGGTACAGTTATAGAATTACAAATTTTTGTGCTTGTGTTACAGTTATACAATGATTTAGTACCCATCCCTCAACCGATGCCCACTCTCCACCACCGCTGATCTCAATATCCCTCCAACCCCCATCCCCGTATCCCACCCTTCGTCTGTGGCAGTGCATTCCCTTTTATTCTCTCTCTCCTTTTGGGCAGGGTCTATTTCTGCTTCTGCTTCTACTTCTCTGTCTCTTGTTTCTTCTACTTTGTCTGCTTCTTCTCCTTCACTTCTGCTTCTGCTGCTTCCTCTGCTGCTTCTTTTCCTGCATCTTCTGCTGCGTCTTCTTCCACTGCTTTTTCTTTTACATCTTTATATTCTTCTTTTTCTTCTGCTCTGCATCGTCTTCTTCTTCTCCTTCTTCTTCTTCTTCTCCTTCTTCTTCTTCTTCTTCTTCTTCTTCTTCTTCTTCTTCTTCTTCTTCTTCTTCTTCTTCTTCTTCTTCTTCTTCATCTTCTCCTTCTGCTTTTGCTTCTGCTTCTTCTTTCTCTTTCTTCTTCCCCTTATCCTCTCCTCCTTCCCTTTGTCTTCTTCCTTTTCTTCTTCTTCTTCTTCTTCTTCTTCTTCTTCTTCTTCTTCTTCTTCTTCTTCTTCTTCTTCTTCTTCTTCTTCTTCTTCTTCTTCTTCTTGTACTACTACTTCTTTTTCTTCCGCATCTTCTTCTTTTCGTCTTATTCTTTTCATCTTCTTTTTTGTTATTTTTCTTCTTCCTCTTCTTCTCATGCTACTTCTTCTTTTTGTTCCACTCTCTTTTTCTTTTTTCCTTCTGCTGATTCTTTATCTGCTTCTTTTGCGTCTTCTTTCTTCTGAGTCTGTTTTTTCCTCTTCTCCTTTTGCTATTATTTCTATGTCGACTTCTGTTTCTTATGCTTCTTTTTCTGCTTCTTCTGTCTTCTCCTTTTTCTTCTGCTTTTTCTGCTTCGTTTCTACTTCTGCTGATTCTTCTGCTGTTTCGTCTTCTGCCTCTTCTGCTTCTTCTACTCTTCCTTGTCTTTTTCTACTTCTTTTTCTTCTGCTTCTTCAACTTTTCAGTCTTCTGGTCATTCTTCATCTGCTGCTTCTTCTTCTTTTTCTTCTTCTGCTTCCTCTACTTCATCTTTGGCTTCTTCTTATTCTTTTATCTTCTCTCTTTGTCTCTTTCTCCTTCTCCTTTCCTTCTCGTTTTTCTGCTTTGTCTTCTTCTTATTTTTCCTTTTTTATCCTTCTTCTCCTTCTTCTTAATCTTCATCTTCTTCCTCATCATCAATATCATCATCATCTTTTCTTCTTTTTCTTCTTCTTCTTCTTCTTCTTCTTCTTCTTCTTCTTCTTCTTCTTCTTCTTCTTCATTTCTTTTTCTTCTTCATCTTCTTCTGCTTCTTCTCCTTCTTGTTTTTCTACATTTTTTACTTCTTCCTCTTCTTTTCTTATTTTGTTCTCCTTCATCTTCTTCCTCATTGTCTTCTTCTGCTGCTTAGTCTTTTTCTTTTGTTTTTCTCCTTCTTTTTCTTCTTTTCTTCATGTTGTTATTCAATTTCTACTTCTCATTCTTCTGCTTCTTACTCTTCTTATTATCCTCCTCCTCCTCCTTCTTCTTCTTTTCATCTTCTTTTCTTTTTCTTCTTCGTTTTCTTCTCTTTTTCTTCGTATTCTTTTTCTCCTTCTTTGTATTCTTGTTCCTTTTTATGTCTTTTTATCCTCTTTCTGTTTCTTTTTCAGCACTTCCTCATCTTATTTCCTCTGCTTCTACTTCTGATGCACCTTATTCTTCTGTTTCTATTTCTATGTCGAATTCTGCTTCTGCTGCTAGTTCATGTGCTTCGTCTGCTTCTTCTACGTCTTTTTCTTCTGTTTCTACTGCTTCGCTTCTTCTGTTGATGATTCTTCTACTGCTCCTTCTCCTACCTCTTCTGCTGATTCTCCTACTTTTTTCTATGCTTTTACTTCTTCTTACTTTTTGTTCTGCTTCTTCCTCTTTTCTATCTTCTGCTTCATCTTCATGTTCTGCCTCTTGTTCTTCTTGTACTTCTTCATCTCCTTCTTCGTCTTCATCTGCTGCTACTTATTCTTCATCTTATTCTACTTCTCTATTTCTTCTCCTTTTCCAGCTCCTCCCCGTCTCCTTCTACCGCTTTGTCTTTTCTTCTTTTTCTCCTCCTCCTATTTCTTCTTCTTCTACTTCTTTTTCTGATTCTGCTTCTGCTTCCTCTTATTCTTCTCCCTCTCCGCTCCTTCTCCTTCTCCTTCTTAGGCTTTTTCTTCCACTTTTTTGTCTTCCTTTTATTTTTCTACTTTACTTTTTCTTCTCTTTCTTCCCCTTCTTCTACTTACTCTTCTACTACTATTTCTCCCCCTCCTCCTCCTTCTTCTCCTCCTCCTCCTCCTCCTCCTCCTCCTCCTCCTCCTCCTCCTCCTCCTTCTTCTTCTTCTTCTTCTTCTTCTTCTTCTTCTTCTTCTTCTTCTTCTTCTTCTTCTTCTGCTGCTGCTGCTGCTGCTGCTGCTGCTGCTGCTGCTCCTGCTACTGCTGGTGCTTCTTCTTCTTCTTCTTCTTCTTCTTCTTCTTCTTCTTCTTCTTCTTCTTCTTCTTCTTCTTCTGCTTCTGCTTCTGCTTCTGCTTCTTCTTCTTCTGCTTCTTCTTCTTCTTCTTCTTGTTCTTCTTCTTCTTCTTGTTCTTGTTCTTCTTCTTCTCCTAAGCTTCTGCTTCTGCATCTTCTTCTGCTTCGTCTTCTGCTACTTATGCTGCTTTTCTTCTTCCACTACTTTTCCTTCTTCTATATCTTCTGCTTCTTCTTCTCCATCTTCTGGTTCTTCTTTTCCATCCTCTGCTTCTTCTTTTTCTTCTTCATCATCATCATCATCATCATCATCTTCTTCTTCTTCTTCTTCTTCTTCTTCTTCTTCTTCTTCTTCTTCTTCTTCTTCTTATTCTTCTACTTCTCCTTCTTCTTCTTTTACTTCTTCTTCTGCTTCTTCGTCTTCTCTCTTCTTTTCTTCTTCTTTTTCTTCTTCTTTTACTTCTTCCTCTTCTTTTTCTTCTTGTTCTTCTCCTTCTTCTTCATCTTCTGCTTCTTCATCATCTTTTGCTTCTTCTTCTCCTTCTCTCTCCTTTCTCCCTGTCCTTTTCTCTCATTCTACCTCTTTCGCTTTGTATTCTTCTTCTCTTTTTCATTTTCTCCTTTTTCTTTTTATCTTCTTCTTCTTCTTCTTCTATTCTTCTCTTCGTCTGCTTCTTTTTCTATTTCTTGTTTTCATCTTCTCTTCTTCTTCTCCTCCTCCTCCTCCTCTTCCTCCTCTTTCTTTTGCTTCTGCTATTTCTACTTTGCCTACTTCTGCTTCTCTTTCTCTTTTGTCTTCTGTTTCTTCTCCTGCTCCTTGTTCTTTTTCTGCTTACTCTACTTTTTATGTTTCTTCTACTTACTGCTTATGCTACTGTTCCTTCTTGCCCTGATTTGTCTCCTTCCTCTTTTGTTGCTTCCTTTTTTATCCGCTGCTCTTATTTCATCATCATCATCATCATCATCATCATCATCATCTTCTTCTTCTTCTTCTTCATCTTCTTCTTTTTCTTTTTCTTCTTCTTCTTCTTCTTCTTCTTCTTCTTCTTCTACTTCTTCTTCTACTTCTGCTTCTTCTCCTTCTTCTTGTTACTCCTCTGTTTTTCTTATTTTAATTCTGCTTCTTCATCTGCTCTTCTGCGTCATTTTTCTTCTTCTGCTTTTTCTGCTTCTTTTGATTCTGCTTCTAATTCTATAACGACTTCTGATTTTGCTGCTACTCCTTCTGCTTCTTCTACTTCTTCATCTTTTGCTTCTTCTGCTTCACTTCTGCTTCTGATGTTTCTTTTTCTGCCTTGTCTCCTGCCTCTTCTGCTGCTTCTTTTACTTCTTTCTCTGCTTTTTCTTTATCGTCTTCTTCTTCTCCATCTCCTGCTTCTGATTCCTAATCTTCAGCTTCTACTTCTTTTTCTTCTTCTCTGTCTTTCTTCTTCTCTTTCTACTTTCCTGCTCCTTTCCCGCTTTGTCTCCTTCCTCCTTGTCTTCTTCATCTTCTTCTTCTTCTTCTTCTTCTTCTTCTTCTTCTTCTTCTTCTTCTTCTTCTTCTTCTTCTTCTTCTCTTCTTTTTCTTCTTCTTTTTTCTCTTCAACTTATTCTACTTCTTTTCACTTTTTGATTTTTCCTTCTGCTTTCTTTTATTCCTCTTCTCTAATCTTGCTCTTTTTTCCTCCTCATTCTTGTTTTTCTTCTTTTTCTTTCTCTTCTTCTACTTCTCCTTTTTCTATTACTACTACTACTTCTTGTTATTCTTCTTGTTCCTTTTCTTTTTCTTTTTCTCTCTCTCTTTCCTCTTCTTTTTTCCTGTTCTGGTTTTTCTTCTTCTCCTAATACTTTTGCTATTTCTTCTACCTATACTGCAGGTTCTTTTTTTTCTCCTCCTTCTTCCTCTTTATCTACTTCTTCTACTTCTGTTATTGATTCTAATTCTTCTGCTTGTCCTTTTATTTCTCTTTCGACTTCTTCTTCTACTGTTTCTTCACCTTCTTCTTCTTTTTCTCCCACTTCTTCTTCTTCTACTTATTCACACTCATCTCCTTTTCCTTTTCATCCTTTTTTGTTCTTCTAGTCTTTTTTGCTTCTTCTTCATCTTGTTTTTATTCTCATTCTCCTTTTTGTTCCTCTTCTGTTTCTCTTCTTCTCCTTCTTATTCTTTCTTACATGTTTCTTGTGCGTGTCTTTCTTCGGCTTCTGCGTCTTCTACTTCTCCTCATTCTATTTATATGTCGACTTCTGCTTCTGCTGCTGCCTCTTCTGCTTCCTTAGCTTCTTCTCCTTATTGTTCTTTTCCTTCTTCTGCTTCGCTACTGCTTCTGCTGTTTCTTTTGCTGATTCACCTCTTGCCTTTTCTGCTGCTTCTTCTACTTTTCCCCCGCTTTTTCTTTTTCTTCTTTATCTTCTGCTTCTTCAACTTCTAAATCTGCTTCTTATTCACGTTCTGATGCTTAGTCTTCTTTTTCTTCTTCTCCTCCTATTTTTCATTCCTGCTTCTTCTACATGTGCTTCTACTACTCTTTCTTATTCTATTTCTCTTTCTCCTCTCTTCATTCTGCTGCTTTGTCTTCTAATTCTTCCTCATCCTCCTCTTCATCATTATCTTATTATTATTATTATTCATCTTCTTCTTCTTCACCTTCTTCTTCTTCTTCTTCTTCTTCTTCTTCTTCTTCTTCTTCTCCTCCTCCTCCTCCTCCTCCTCCTCCTACTTTTTCTTCATTTCCCTCTCCTGTTTCTATTATTTTAATTCCTCAGCTTCTTATCTTCTGCATCTTCTTTCTTC